>NC_135420.1:29448456-29450956 GCF_051991245.1 Festucalex cinctus | reverse complement strand
AAGACCATGTATAGTAAGGCTTTTCTTATTATTTTTAAAAACGACCATGTATAGTAAGGCTTTTTTAATAAAAACAAAAACAAAAAAAAACGACCATGTATAGTAAGGCTTTTTTATTTTTATTTTTTAAAAACGACCATGTATATTAAGGCTTTTTTAATTAAAAAAAAAAAAAAAAAGACCATGTATAGTAAGGCTTTTTTATTTTTATTTTTTAAAAACGACCATGTATAGTAAGGCTTTTTTAATTTAAAAAAAAAAAAAAAAAAAAAAAAGACCATGTATAGTAAGGCTTTTTTATTTTTATTTTTTAAAAACGACCATGTATAGTAAGGCTTTTTTAATTTAAAAAAACAAAAACAAAAACAAAAAGACCATGTATAGTAAGGCTTTTTTAATAAAAAAAAAAACAAAAAAAAACGACCATGTATAGTAAGGCTTTTTTTTATTTTTTCAAAAATGACCATGTATAGTAAGGCTTTTTTAATAATAAAAACAAAAAAACCCCCAAAAAAACAAAAACAAAAAACGACCATGTATAGTAAGGCTTTTTTAATTTAAAAAAAAACAAAACGACCATGTATAGTAAGGCTTTTTTAATAAAAACAAAAAACAAAAAAAGACGACCATGTATAGTAAGGCTTTTTTAATAAAAAAAAAAAAAAAAAAAGGAGACCATGTATAGTAAGGCTTTTTTAATAATAAAAACAAAAAAACAAAAAAAACAAAAAAACAAAAAACGACCATGTATAGTAAGGCTTTTTTATTTTTATTTTTTAAAAACGACCATGTATAGTAAGGCTTTTTTAATTTAAAAAAAAAAAAAAAAAAAAAAAGACCATGTATAGTAAGGCTTTTTTATTTTTATTTTTTAAAAACGACCATGTATAGTAAGGCTTTTTTAATTAAAAAAAAAAAAAAAAAGACCATGTATAGTAAGGCTTTTTTATTTTTATTTTTTAAAAACGACCATGTATAGTAAGGCTTTTTTAATTTAAAAAAACAAAAACAAAAACAAAAAGACCATGTATAGTAAGGCTTTTTTAATAAAAAAAAAACAAAAAAAAACGACCATGTATAGTAAGGCTTTTTTTTATTTTTTAAAAACGACCATGTATAGTAAGGCTTTTTTAATTAATTAAAAAAAAAAAAAAAAAAGACAATGTATAGTAAGGCTTTTTTAATTTTTTAAAAACGACCATGTATAGTAAGGCTTTTTTAATAAAAACAAAAACAAAAAAAAACGACCATGTATAGTAAGGCTTTTTTAATTAAAAAAAAAAAAAAAAAGACAATGTATAGTAAGGCTTTTTTTAATTTTTTAAAAACGACCATGTATAGTAAGGCTTTTTTAATTAATTAAAAAAAAAAAAAAAAAAGACCATGTATAGTAAGGCTTTTCTTATTATTTTTAAAAACGACCATGTATAGTAAGGCTTTTTTAATAAAAACAAAAACAAAAAAAAACGACCATGTATAGTAAGGCTTTTTTATTTTTATTTTTTAAAAACGACCATGTATATTAAGGCTTTTTTAATTAAAAAAAAAAAAAAAAAGACCATGTATAGTAAGGCTTTTTTATTTTTATTTTTTAAAAACGACCATGTATAGTAAGGCTTTTTTAATTTAAAAAAAAAAAAAAAAAAAAAAAAGACCATGTATAGTAAGGCTTTTTTATTTTTATTTTTTAAAAACGACCATGTATAGTAAGGCTTTTTTAATTTAAAAAAACAAAAACAAAAACAAAAAGACCATGTATAGTAAGGCTTTTTTAATAAAAAAAAAACAAAAAAAAACGACCATGTATAGTAAGGCTTTTTTTTATTTTTTCAAAAATGACCATGTATAGTAAGGCTTTTTTAATAATAAAAACAAAAAAACCCCCAAAAAAACAAAAACAAAAAACGACCATGTATAGTAAGGCTTTTTTAATTTAAAAAAAAACAAAACGACCATGTATAGTAAGGCTTTTTTAATAAAAACAAAAAACAAAAAAAGACGACCATGTATAGTAAGGCTTTTTTAATAAAAAAAAAAAAAAAAAAAGGAGACCATGTATAGTAAGGCTTTTTTAATAATAAAAACAAAAAAACAAAAAAAACAAAAAAACAAAAAACGACCATGTATAGTAAGGCTTTTTTATTTTTATTTTTTAAAAACGACCATGTATAGTAAGGCTTTTTTAATTTAAAAAAAAAAAAAAAAAAAAAAGACCATGTATAGTAAGGCTTTTTTATTTTTATTTTTTAAAAACGACCATGTATAGTAAGGCTTTTTTAATTAAAAAAAAAAAAAAAAAGACCATGTATAGTAAGGCTTTTTTATTTTTATTTTTTAAAAACGACCATGTATAGTAAGGCTTTTTTAATTTAAAAAAACAAAAACAAAAACAAAAAGACCATGTATAGTAAGGCTTTTTTAATAAAAAAAAAACAAAAAAAAACGACCATGTATAGTAAGGCTTTTTTTTATTTTTTCAAAAATGACCATGTATAGTAAG